>NC_066342.1:14457218-14491044 GCF_022539315.1 Serinus canaria
AGACGTGGACAGCATGATGGTGATGATCACTGTTCTCCAGAGCAATCAAGAGTGATCATCGCCCAACTGATACCATCCATCATAGCAGAAGTCACCAGAAAGATACATCTGAATACACGATTTCCCCTGACAAGATCAACACCTGCCACTACTCAGGAAACAGCGATTGTCCAGCCTTGCACAGTGAAAGAAACTTTCATGCATATGCGGGGTTGCAAAAGAAATCGGGGCACCTCTGCCTCAGGAGGCATAAAAAACTGTATAAAACAGCCCCACTGGAAACGGCATTCATGAACAGAGGGGAATCCAATGCGATAGAGGTCAGATCTAGGTTCACCCAGCGCCGATCCCGGGCTCAACACTGTCTCTTTGGCTGTGGGTTTTTGAGGACTGTATTTTGGTCGCAAAAATAAAATCTTTTGCATTTTTGATAATTTGGTCTTCGATTGATCATTTATAACATCCCCATCCTTATTTTGACCTACAACCTTTCACTATATTTTCTCCCCTTCCCCCAGCTGAGGAGAGGAGGAATAGAGTGATTTGGTGGGTGCCTGGCATCCAGCCAAGGTCAACCTACCACAGTCCTTTTGGCATCCACTGTAGGGTGAGACAACGGCAGTTTTATACATATATAAAAAACATGTTATAGTAATAGTAGTTATCGAGTAACAAGCTCCTGTGCAGGACACGGAGTTTGTCAGCTGCACCACTTATGTCTTTATTTTGCTGAATTTGGGAACATGTTAATACAGACAATGGTTCTGTGCTTTGCCCTGGCATTGACAGCCTTGTGCTGTGGGAACTGTCTTGTGAAAAAGATGAGGGAATACATCTCCCTCTCCCTACCTGGGTCTGATGTGGATGGTTTTATTATGCAGGCTCCAGAGGTCCTTGTTAACCCTTACATTATTTATTTGATACTACTAATAAACATTGTTGGCATATTACAATGTTTGTGGAATGCGGTGTCGCCCTGGTGTAAGAGATGACTCTTTAGTGAGGCGATACTGAAATGCAGCCTGAGGCATCCAGTTCTTGGGTGGAAGTCTGTGTGGAAGAATTTGAGAAGTTTCCTAGGGCAGTTATCACCTCCCATTACCTGGGACTTTACACCTGAACAGGCAATGAACCCTAACAAACTGATAAAAGGGTGCCTTGCTTACCCCAATGAATACGAGCAGCTTCTCACCCTGTACTGGGGCCTGGCCTGTGCCTACAGAGCCACAGCTCAGTACCCTGAGAGAACTGTAGTTGAGGCAGGAAACAAAACTGCATTTCAGGACACTATAGCTGAGACAGGGACGCAAATCACAGCAACTACAGTAATTGCTGCAGTAGTGAAAAAGAAAAGGTAGACAAGGAGAGGTCCATATGATTGATTAGAAAGGGGCAGGAGGAGAAGAGGAAGAAGAAGGAAAAGAATGAGCAAAGGAAGGGTCTGATCACAAAGCTGGTCCTTCAACAAAGAAACTGAAGAAAGGAGTGAGACAATTAAACAGGAAACTGGTTCCTCAGTCCCTGACTTCATCAGTATTTTGAGACATGCAGCAAGATAAGAGCTGCCAGCCAGGTGAGTGGACTTCTGCCTGGCTGCTTCAATGCTGGGATAATGGGGCTGAAAGTCAGCAATTGGAAGGTCATGAAGCCTGACAGCTGGGATCCCTTGCTAGAGACTGGGGAATTGAGAGCAGAATTGTAAAGGAGGCAGTAATTTGCAGTCTCTGGAGATGGCTCCTCTTAAGCATGAGGGCAAGATATCCATTTAAGGAAGATCCTGTGAACTCCCTAGGAAAATGGACCACTGCAGATGAAGGAATCCAGTACTTGGGAGAATTAGCAGTGCTGTAAGTCATCTGTAGTGATCTAAAAAATTTTAATGTCTCTAAAGATCCAGAGGATGTCCCTTGCACAATGGCCATGTGGAGGAAGGTGATTCAAAGTGCCTCAGGGTAATATTCCAGCAGCTTTGCAGCAATGTATTGCCCAGAAACCAGCCGCAGAGTCTTCCTGGCTCTAAAACTTTGAAGAAAATCTCTGTCCTTGCTTACCCCTGGGCAAGCACCTCAGCTGTCAGGGGTACCCCAAGAAATCAGTCGTCTCCTGCCCTGGCCAGAGGGAAAGGAAGCCCCAAGCACAGGCTATGTGGTGAATTTTGGCTCTTTCTATCCCAAACAAGGTGAAAAGAATGTGAGTTTTCAAGCTGGAGAGAGATAAGAAGGGCTCCTTGAACCTTGAAACCAGCAGAGACCAGACCTGAGGTTGGGCTACAGCCAAGAGACCAAGGGGGCATGTGTAGAAGGATGGGGTAAAAAAGTTCATCCCCAAGGAAGAGTCATGACTTCATCCCATACGACCACCAGATGACCACCTGCGCAAGCCCAGAAGGACTGATAAGCTAATTTTTATATGAAGTGGGGCTGGGCTGGGCTAGGATATGAATATGCATGGACTTATTGAAAAACTTAATGCATATGCAACATTTTAGCAGATAAAAGAGGGGTTGAATTCTCGGGAGGTGCACATGCCTTTGCAGAGCGATCCTGCATGTGCCTGGCACTGAATAAATACATACCTACTTTACAACTTTTACGAGTTGTAGAGTTTTTTCGTGAATCAAAGAACTGAAATTACCTCCTTTGAACCTGGTGAGGGGATTTCCAGTCTGACACTGCAAGGGTCAGGCAGTGAATACTCTGACCAGGAACAGGAATAGAGGGTCCATGTCTTCAGCCAGGGGGAGGAAAGAGATGGCTGGGCATACTGGACTGTGTGGATTCAATGGCCTGGCACATCAGATCCACAGAAGTATAAAGTTTTAGAATATATTGATGCCAAAATTATTTTTCCTTTTTTATATATTCTTCATATATATTCATCACTCTGTACACTGTTATTATATAGTTTCCTAATTTTGGTACTTTTCCTATTAGACAAACAGATTCCTGATGGCCAGTTCTAATCTCACTTCTTATGGGAATCAAGGACAAGACACCTTCCCAAGACACTTTCCCATAAACAATTAGCAAGGAAGGGGGGCTTCAGAAGGGGTTGAACTAAGAGATGGAATTACTTAATCACCTGTGTTTCTAAATGGGGATTCTTGTCAATTATGCTAATTTGCTAAACTTATAAAACTGTGTGTGCCCTATGTCACGTGTGCATCTTCTGCACATTTTCGACGTGTTGTGCACCTGGAGGGACCTTCATTAAAATGGTAACTGCTTTTTATCACGTAACCTTGTTTGGCTCTTGATTTTAGGGCTCAAAAAGGCAACATACTGGTGCACAGTACACACTGATGCCATCAAGGCACTGGCGTGTAGAACCCATCTGGATCTCTGGAGTGACAGAGGTATGCCAGAAGTTGTCTGTATTGAAGGCTGAGGGGAGTTTATCAGGGGACAAATGGAAAAAGCACCCCAATGTGACTGGCCCAGAGGTCCCTTGTTATCCTTGACATCAACTATCTCAGGAGAGGGTAATTCAAGGATCCAAAGGGGTATCAATGGGCTTTTGGTGTAGCTACTATGAATACAGACAGATCAAACAGTTATCTACCCTTCCTAGCCTCTCAGAAGATCTCTTCATTGTGGGACTGTTGCAAGCAGAAGAATAGCAGGTGCCAATTGCTACCAGGCCAGTGCACCAGCAATATTGCACCGAGACTCTCTGGCACCACATCCATCAACTGATCCATCAACTGGAGAGCCAAGGAGTGCTCAGGAAGACTCACTTGCCTTTTAATAGCCCCATATGGCCAGTGGGAAAGTCTAATGGATAATGGAGACTAACAATAGACTATCATGGCCCAAACAAAGTAACACCACCTGAGTGCTGCCATACTGGACATGTTGGAACTTCAGTATGAGCTGGAGTTGAAGGCAGCCAAATGATGTCACAACTGATATTGCTAATGCATTTTTCTCAATCCCTCTGGCCGCAGAATGCAGGCCAGTTTGCTTTCACTTGGAGGGGTGTTCAATACACCTGGAATTGACTGCCCCAAGGGTGGAAGCACAGCCCAACCCTCTTCCATGGACTGATCCAGGCTGCACTGGAACACAGTGATGCCCCTAAACATCTGCAATACATCAGTGACATCATTGTGTGGGGCAACAAATCAGAAATGTTTGAGAATGGAAAAGGAATAATTCAGATTCTCTTGAAATCTGGTTTCACCATAACAAGAAGCAAGGTCAAGGGACCTGCATAGGAGATCCAGTTTTAAAGAATAAAATGGCAGGATGGACATTGTCACATCCCTATGGATGTGGTCAATGAGATAGCAACTAGGTCTCTACTGGCTAACATGGAGGAAACACAAGCTTTCCTAGACCTTGTGGGGTTCTGGAGAATGCACATTCCAAGTTATAGCCAGCTTGTGAGCCCCCTCTATCGAGTGATCTGGAAGAAGAACCATTTTGAGTGGGGCCTTGAGCAACAACAGGCCTTTGAGCAGATCAAACAGGAATAGCTTGTGTGGTAGCTCTTGGGTCTGTTTGGACAGGACCAGCTGTGCAAAATATACTCTACACTGCAGCTGGGGAGCATGGTCTCACTTGGAGCCTCTGTCAAAGGACATCAGGAAAAACCTGAGGTCGACCATTAAGGTTTTGGAACAGAGGTTTTAAGGATCAGAATCCCAGTACACTTCAAGTGAAAAAGAGATATTAGCAGCCGATGAGGGGATTCAAGTGTCATGGTTTTAGACTGGGCACAATGCCAGTGCCTCCATGAAAACACATCCACCTGGTGTCTACTGTGAGATGTGACCGGAAACAGAGCAAGCAAACACCAACTTAGGAATAAAGGGAAAAAAAACTTTATTAACACACACACACACACACACACAAAGAACAGAATGGAAATCTTTCAAACACATTTCTCCTCCCCCTCTCCATATTCCATGCTCTCACCACGGAAATGGACCAGAAGATTGCTTTTGGGGTTTCTCTTTTTAAGGATACTTTGGTCAGTTCCACAAAACGACAGTCTCTCCATTTTGGGATAACAAAATCCCCCCCATTTCCCCCGGGGCTAGGGCTTCATGACAGAAATCCTCTTCATTTCTGATTTCTGCCCACCACTACTCTTCACTGCCTTTCTTGGATCTGAGCCATTGCTTTCCCCCCAAAACCGCAGTCTCTGTGTTACAATAGTAAGTTAGTCCGTCCACAGCCGAAAAAACTGCTCCTCCGTTTATCTCTTCCCAAGTACATTCTTCTCATTATCTCCACTACTCCCTACTCACACAAACCTCTCATTTCACTTGTCCATTTCTTCTTGTTCTTATCTCTTTCCTCCGGGAGGATCAATGTTTGGAAGGTTTCCATCATGAAAAAAAAAGTTAAAATCATCTTATAGGTGCCGGACTCTCTTCTCACTCTTGGCCGACTTCCCAGGAGCTGTACGGCGCATCTTATCTCTTTTCTCTCCTTTCTCTCTCTCTCTCTCTAGGAAGCGGGGTGGGGGGGGGGAATTGCTCGGTGCTCCTCACTACTTCCACCCCTCCATCCTTTCACTTCCCCCCCCCCCTCGGTCTCTCTCTCTCCAAGATCCAAAGCCTCCGGCCTACCTCACGCCGCCTCGTGGCCTTTTCCCCTCCCCCACCCGGCCTACAGCCGGAGGGGGAGAGAGAACTGACCTGATCCCTTTGCTGACCGACAAGCAAGAGAGCGTCACTTCCTGGGAGTTCTACTTTTATACCCTGTGTTCTTAGAGGCTGAACCATCCCCTCATTGGTCCAAACAGGTGCCAATATTCACACCTGAGCCCCCACCGGGCCAACCACTGTCTCCAAAAAAAAAACCACTTCCTTTCAAACCAGGACATCAAGCCACCTCAGAAATGGTTGGGACAGAAGCATGTCTCCTCTTGATACTGCAACTGCCCATGCTACACTGGCTGTTCAAAGGAAACATCCCCATGGCACATCATGCAACCAGCACTACATGGAGTAAGTGGGTAGCATTGATCATGCAGCAAGCTTGACTGGGAAAACCCAACAGCCCAGGAATCCTGGATGGGATAATGTACTGATAATGTTTCTTCCAAGAAGCAGTACCATATAACAAGTTATTGGAAGACAAGAGGCTATGGTCTATTTACTAATGGATCCTGTCGTGGTAGGAAACCATTGAAGGTGGAAAGCTGCTGTGTGGAGTTAGTTTGCAGAAGTGAAAGCCATCCAACTAGCCCTAGAAATTGCTGAATGACCAAAGTGGCTTGTAGTCTATACTGACTCCTGGATGGTGTCTAATTCCCCATGGGGGTGGCTACAGCAGTGGAAGAAGACCAATTGGCAGTGCAGAAGTAAACCCATCTGTGCTGCTGCATTGTGGAAGAACATCGCTGCATGGGTAGAAAACATGGCTCTGAAGGTATGTCATGTAGATGTTCAAGTGCTCAAAAGTCGTGCCACTGAAGAACATCAGAACAATGAAGAGGTAGATGAGGCTGCTAAGATTGGAATAGCTCGGGTAGGCTTAGACTGGGAGCAAACGTGTGAGCTATATATAGCCCAAGGGGCCCATGACACATCAGGACATATAGGAAGGGATGCAACATACAGATGGGCTAGTGATTGAGGGGTGGACCTGACCATGGAGGCCATCACACAGGTTATTCACAAATGTGAAATGTGATGCAATTAAGCAAACCAATATGGCGAAGCCTAGTGTCCTGGTTTTGCATTAATTGAATTTTTGGTGAAGAGGAATACATCAGCTATGGAAGTAATTCTCTGAGAGAAGCTGTTTAACAGCTTCCTCTGTGCCTGGCAAAAGCCAATTGCTGGCTAGCTTTGAGAATTCACACACTGCTAAGCCAATTAGAAAAGCTAGAAACACCTCTATGAGAGCATATTTAAGAAAGAAGAAACCTCAGGAAGTTCCTTTTTTCCTTTCTGCCCTTGAAGGGGTGGCTGGGGGTCCCAGCAGGCCCCAGGACAGGCTGGGCCGTGCCCCACTGCTGGGCCCCAGGGGGAGCTGTCCCAGCAAAAAGCAGCGAAACTGCTGAGATTCTGCCTGGGCACTCCTGCCACTGCAGGGGGGGGGGGGGGCACTGGGCCCTGGCGCAGCCCTCCAGCACAGCCCCTGAGATTTCTGCCACTGGGAAGTCATCCCGGCACAGTGAGTAATTATGCAGCTGAAATCAACACCGCGAGCAGCTCCATGGCTGCTGCCCAGCAGAGATTGTGTCACCAACAGTGAGAGGCAATTCCCCAATGCAAAGCTTGGATGAGATTAACCTTTTCAGCACTGCAGAACTTCATAGTTTTTTCAATGAATAGAGCTTGAGAACAGACAAACCTACAGATACCAATTCTCTCCAGAATCAGAGAAAAGAAAAAGGTGAAGACATGTGAGGAGAACAACATGGAAGCACCAAGGTCAGTGGAGAGTGAGGAAGAAGAGGAGATGCTTCAAGCCTCTGAGCAGAAATTCTTCTGCAAACAATGGTGAAGATTATAGTACACCAGACTATTTCTCTGTAATTCATAAAGCATGTGGGGGGATGCAGCGTTCACCCACAGCCCATGAGAACTGGAGAATATAGATGCTGAAAAAGCTGTGATCTGACTTGAACAGAGAGAGACAACTTTTGCTTTCAGAGATAGGACTCTTTGCTTCTAGACTAGAACAGTTCATCCTTAAAAATTGTACCCCATAAGCCAGTGGCCCTCAATAGCAGTTGTGGGAAGACTGCCAAGTCAATGGGAGGGACTTTCATGCTGTGAGCAGGTACCAGGTGGACTGTTTAGCCATGAAATTAAAACCACGGAAGAACTGTAAGTCATGGGAAGAATTCTATGGCCTAGCAAAAGAGACTCCTCTTCCTAAGTGAAGATTCTTTTTAGAAGTGATAAAATGACTGAATATTCTGGGTTTTGTCTCTTTGCATTGTCATTGAGAAAGAAAGAGGGTCTGAGGGGAGAAAAGGTGTTCTAAAAGTTTATTTTAGTTCTTACCATTCTTCTTTTAATTCAGTTAATAAGGTTTTCTTTATACCTTTTAAAGTTTTGAGCCTGTCTTGCCCTTGAAGCCTTTTCTCCTAATCCTTATCTCAACCCTATGAGCTTTATTTTAACTGGGATTTTTTTCACCTCCTCTGCTCCAATTATAGTAGAGGAAGATGAAGATGAGTAGATGGTTTTCGTGAGTGCACTGGCATTTGGCCAGCGGCCAACTCGCTACACCTAGCAAATTGACTATTGGACCACTGTCAAGACAAGAACCACCACTGGTACTGCCAAGGCAAGAGCTACATACTCACCATGATGGAGGCAGCTATTGGTTAGCTGGAAACACACCTTGTAAACTATGCCACTTTCTAAACACCATCTCAGGTCTTGTAAGGTACATTTTGTGGTGACATGGTACCTCAGAGAGAATCGAATCAGACTATGGGCCTCATTTCTGAAATAACCTCATAAACTCCTGGGCAAAGAAACATGGTATTGAGTAGATATATAACATCCCTTATTACCCACTCTGGAAAGACTGAGACTGTTAAAAACTATGTTGAGACCACTGGACAATGGGGCATGGAAGCATTGAGATGCAAATTTAACAGAAGTCACTTGGATGGTTAACACCAGAGGACTTGCTAATTGCCCTGGTCCTGCCCAAATAAAATCCCTACATACTGTGGAGGAGATAAGGTCCCTGTACTACACACAGGAAAACTACATCAACCACCTTCTTTATCTACTAGGTGGGTGACCTTATTGTAGGAGATCAAATTAGTTAAACAGAACTTTCACTTTGTGAACCCATGTTGGCTGTGCCTGATTGCATTGTCCTTTAAATCCCTTTCAATAGTACCCAGTACAATCTTCCCATAATTTTACCAGATATTGAGGTTAGACTAGCAGGTCTATTGATCCCTAGGTCTTCCCTCTCATCTTTTTTGTAAATTGGAATAATGTTGACTAGCTTCTGGTGAGTAGGCACCTCCTCAGACTCTCCAGACCTTTGGTAGATGATGGAGAGGGGTCCTGCTGTAGCATCTACTAGCTCCTTCTGAGATAAATACCATCAGGCACTGTGGACTTATGAACATTCAGCTGATACAACTGGTCCCTCACAATTTCAGTGTCCACAAATGGAAAGGCACTGTTCCCACAGTCATGGTCCTCTAAATCAGATCTTGGGCTGCCCAGTCACCCATCAGTATTATTAAAGACTGGCGGGTGGGGGAAGCACTGAATACCTCTACTTTTTCTTCATCCTTATTAGTCAGATGACCATCTTCAACAAGTATCAGTCCAATGTTTTCTTTAGACCTCCTCTTGCTATTAATGTACTTAAAGAGAGACATGGACATACTAGAGAGAGTTCAGCAACAGACCAAAAAGATAATCAAGGGACTGGAGCATCTCTTCCATGAGGAAAAGCTGAGAGAGCTGGGGCTGTTCAACCTGGAGAAGAGAAGGCTCTGGGGAGATCTTGCCAATGCATGTAAATACCTGAAGGGAGAGTGCAAAGATGAGAGACAGGCTCTTTTCAGTGGTGCTCAGTAACAGGGCATGAGGAAATGGGCACTGACTGAGACATAGGAGCTTCCACCTGAACATCAGTCAACATGTTTTTTACTGTAAGGGTGACTGAGCACTGGAACAGTGTGTCCGGGGAGATTATGGAACCTCTATCCTTGGAGATTTTCAAAGCCATCTAGTCAAGGTCCAGGGCAGCGGGCCTGAGCAGGGGTATTGGACAAGATGACCTCCAGAGGTCATAGAATGGTTTGGGTTGGAAGGGACCTTAAAGATCATCCAGTTTCAACCCTCCTTCTATGGGCAGGGACACCTTCCACTAGGCCAGATTGCTCAGAGCCCCATCCAACCTGACCTTGAACACTTCCAGGGGTGGGACACTCAAATCTTCTCTAAGGTCCCTTCCAACCATAAACATGCTGTGATTCTATAAATGGATCAGGCTCCCCCATGACCCAAGAAGAGTATTAAATGCAAGCCCTTGGAGTTTTGGTCCATGTTACTGGAACCTCTTAAATTATCATTGAAAGTAATGTTAACTTGTTTTTCTTCCCAATGAAACAGACTTCAAATACTCCCATAATTAGCTGCTTTGCCTCACTTGAAGAGACAACACAAAACTTCCTACTCATTAATTAATTAACAAAGGCATTGAACATTTGCATATTTACTTAATAAAATGCATCTGAAAACAGAAGCTGGAACATACAATTTCTGTAAAGGTCACTGAACAAAATTATCATATGATGCAGGTAATTACAAAATAAAGTATTAAAACTGCAGTGCAGTTAAAACAGATAAAGAAGTGTAAACAAAACATAATCAGGCATTCAAAGCATCATGCACATTATGAAATAGCCATAACCACTTTTAGTCCTTTTTGAGCATTTCATTAATACAAGGTGAATGTTACAGATTGACAACACAATAAATTTAAGTAAGATGTCACAGAACTACCTTATCAACTTCTTTCTGTGTTGCTCCTTCCTTTTTCAAACGTTCTTGTTCGACAAACTTTGCATTGTAGTTTTCCTTTGATTTCTGTAAGGCCTGAGTGATACTTTGAATATTTTGTACTGCTTCTAATGTTCTTGAAACATCTTCTTTAGTCTGCTAAATATCACATACTTGTCAAAAACCCCAAAACATTTTAACATTAACAAGTCATTGGTCATGCATAAGAAAATAACCTTTTTATAAGTTTTGATTTGTTCATCTCCATACTTATGAACTTCTTTTATTAGCTCTTGTAATCTCCGCATGAGGTCCAAGTGACAGCTTGACAGTTTTTCTGTTGAGATTTTGAAAACATCCCAAACTGGTGCGAATAGCCTAGATTGAGGGGACAAAAAATAATACTAAATTTAATGCTCATCTGAATTTGTACTAAAATCTGGACTGGTATTAACCAGGAGGGACTGGTTGAAGACAGGAAGGCTGGTGGCAGCCTTGGCTGTAGCAACCATGAAATGGTGGAACTCAGGATCCTGTGTGGAGGAAGCAAAGCAGTAAGCAGGACTAGAACCCTGAACTTCTGGAGACCTAGCCTCTACCTTTTCAGGGACCTGCTTCAAGGAATTGAATGGGATAGGGCTCTAGAGAAGGAGTCCAAGAGAACTGGTCAATATCTAAGTACCATTTCCTCCAAGCTTGAGAGCATTGTATCCCCATGAGCAAGAAGTCAGGCAAAAGGGGCAGGAGACCTGCATGGATGAGCAGGGAACTTGTAGCAAATCTCAAATGGAAGAAAGAACTTTATGGGATGTGGAAAAAGGGACAGGCCACGTGGAAGGACTATAGGAACATTATCAGGATATGCAGGGATGCAATGAGGAGGGCCAATGCCCACTTGGAATTGAATCTGGTAAGGGCTATCAAGGACAACAAAAAGGGCTTCTACAAGAACATGAGCAGCAAAAGGAAGATTAGGGAAAATGTGGGTCTGCTGCTGAATTAGATGAGTGTCCTGGCAATGGAAGACACAGAGAAGGCAGAATTACTGAGTGCCTCTTTGCCTCAGTCTTTACTGCTGAGGATGGCCCTCAGGAATCCCAGACCTCGGAGGTTAATGAAAGCTGGAGAAAGGAAGACTTCCGCCTGGTCGTAGAGGGTTGGGTTAGAGATTGGCTAAACAGACTCAACAGCCATAAATCTATGGGCCTTGATAGGGTGAACCCATGGCTGAGAGAGCTGGCATATGTTGTTGCTCTGCTACTCTCCATCATCTTCGAAAAATCATGAAGAATGGACAAGGTGCCCAATGACTGGAGGAAGCCCAATGCTACTGCTATTTTCAAAAGGGGCAAGAAGGAGGACCCAGGAAGCTACTGGCCAGTCAGCATGCATCTCCAAGCATGTAGAAGAAAAGAAAACCATCAGAAGTAGTAAGCATGGATTCACTGAGGGGAAATCATGCATGACCAATCTGACAGCTTTCTATGATGACATGGTAGAATGGGTTCATAAGGGGAGAGCAGTAGATGTTGCCTACCTTGACTTCAGCAAGGCATTTGACACTGTCTCTGTCTTGGTTTGAAAAGACAGGTGTCTGCTGTGGAAGGCAGGAGCCTCTCTTGAAATGGAAAATGTAAACCCCCTCCCTCTGAATTATCATAATTTTGAAATTAAGGGGCTCTCAGGAAAAGATGTGGGAGTAGGAACAGCAGTTCTTTATTAGGAAAAAAGATTTTTTAAAATGCAGTAATACAAAGCAACACTGACAGAGTCAGAATGTGACTTGACACCCTGTTGGTCAGGGTGTTGGTAGAAGTCCGACTAAATGGTGGCTGCAGTCCTCCTGGAGTGAAAAATGTGGTTCTGGTGAAGCAGTGATCCTGTAGAAGGGTGTAGTTTTCCTCTGAAAGTCCAGTGGTGGTGTAGATGGGCCTGTGTCACCCTGATTTTCTAATATTTTCTAAGCCTTCTGATGTTTACCTCCTTGTAGAGAACTTTCTCACACACTTTCTGTAGATAACACATTGTTTTGCATTCCTTTATGGAGGAGGAGAAACTTGATAGACTGGTAGTTTGTCCAGTGGCCTTGGAGAGGTGGCACTGTCACCCTCCAATCCACTGTCACTTTTGGAAAACTATAAATATTGGGGTCAGAAAATAAACTTCCTCTTTTGCTCTTCACCTTGGAGCAAAGGTGTGCGTCTGATTCTTTCGTGTCCGGTAGCAACATCTGGTTACCGCCGAAGTGTACTGCAGCCTAGGCTGAGACAGGAGTCGGATTGCGGTGAGGCCGTGCCGTTCTCCCAACCCCCACCTTGGTGCTTTGCCTGTTGTTCTTGTGGTGATGGCTCCCTATCTGACTTACGAGGAGGAGTCTTTCGTTTTGGACATCTGGAGAGATGTCCTGGAGGTGAGGCAAATTCCTGGTTCTTGGAAGGAGTTTATGAAACTCTATTCATGGGCCAGGGAACAGGGATTCTTTTCAAACCCTGTGCGGGCGTTCTCCAGGGAGGAATAGTCTCTTCTGAGAGCCCGCCTCCGGGATGTCCTCCTTGACGATTGTACCGTGGAGGCGGTGCCACTGCTGGTGCAGTGGAAAAGGTGTGCGATGGTTTGGCAGGGGTCTGGTTTCTCTAGCCCTCGGAGCTCCCAGGGAATCCCGTCTCTCTCGGTAGCGGACGAGGGGAAGTTTGAGTTTCTGTCTGATGTGGACCCCCCCCATCCCGCTCCGGGACGAATCCGGCCTGGAGGACGGTGATTGCTCCCCTGGGGCGGATTGGGCTCCCGGCCAGCTGGCCCCAAGTCCGGGGGGAGGAGCCTTGTGGGCGCCAGAACTCCCCGTAGAGTGGGCAGGCCACCCTTGTTCCGCTTCGCCCTGCAGGGGCAGCGGGGCAGGTGGAGCGCCGCCTTCCCTCTGTGCATTTCCGGCGCTTGGCGGCGGCGGGGAGTCTCTGGATCAGCCTCTGCCTCTGCTCGAGCCTGATTCTGTGACGACTCTTTGTCCGAATGGCGGCGTTTCCACAAAATTCTCCCTGGGTGCGGTGGAGGCGGGTTTGCCTGCCTCCGAGCCGGACTCGCCGGCTGGGGGGGCGCCATCGCCTGTTTCTGGGCCTGCGCAGTTGGTGGAGGCAGCCGGGGCCGGGGAGTCAGTCGGTGCTCCATCGGACCCCGCCCCGGGGGCCGGGCGACCCGCCCCTCTCCGCTCAGAGGGGGCAGTGCCTGCTGTAGCGTCTTGCGTCTCGGATTGGTCTCTCATCGGGGGCCTACCGGGCTTGATGGTGCCGCCCCGCGGTGATGGGGTTTCGCCGTCCGTGCCCCTCTCGGCGCCCCGCCCAACCCCCCCGTCCGGGGACGGGGACCCCGAACTGATCTCGTTTCGGTCCGTGCCGGCTCCGCGGGCCGTGCCGGCGCCGGCGTCTGCCGCGGCCCCCCCCGCCGGAGCTGCAGCATGACAGGGCGCTGTAGTATCCACCTTTAGCGCGACTGCTGGCACGGATGGCGGGAGGCCGGTGGGTCCGCGGGGCCGTTGCTCCCCCCGGTCGAACCTGTGGACGCTCCCCCCGTGCCAGGTGACCGTGCGTCCGAAGGAGCCCGGCCGTTTCTGGTGGGAGTGTAAGTCTAAGACCGATGAGATGTGTGAGCCTGCCTCCTTGCGGCATCTGCGGGGTCACGGAGGGGGCCCCTCTGGCTCCGCTGGTGCTGCGGGGGGTGCAGGGACGAATGGTTTTCGGCCAGCTCCTAGTCAGGCATCTGCTCTTGTCCCTGCGCGACCGACAGACCGGGGCGCAGCAGGAGCTGCGGCTTCGTCAGGGGGTCTCCAGGCTTTCCCTGTGATCAGGGGTGTCACTCATAGTACCCTTGAACCTGTTTATTATAGGCTGGAGAAGGAACTTTGTGATGCAGTTACTCAGCATGGTGTGGGGTCTGCCGAAGTTATGCAGATTCTCCGGAGGGTTGCTAGGGACGTGCTGACGCCTTCCGATCTCCGTGCTGTGGCTCATTCCCTTTTTGACCCGGTGCAGTACGGTGTTTTTGAAACCAAATGGGCTCATTTGGTGGCCCTCCAAGTGGCACAGAATGCCGAGCTGGGACAGCAGGATCCCAGGCGTGCGGCTGTGCCTGAAATGCTGTTGGGCAAGGGACCCTATGAGGACCCCCAGGGGCAGGCTGGATTTCACCCCCTTATGCTCGATCAATGCAACTCGGTGGGCATGGCAGCGATTGTTCAGACCCTGGAGATGATTGCTCCAAGGCAGGCATTCGCAACCATTGTCCAGGGGCCTGATGAGCCGTTCATGACATTTGCAGCAAAGCTGACTGCAGCTGTGGAGAGGCAGGTGCCGGATCCTTTGGCGAGGAAGGTTGTGATTGCAAACCTTGTGAGGTGTTATTGCAATGATGATTGTCGGAGGACCATAACGGCTCTGCCTGGGGTTCCTTCCATCTTTGAGATGGCAGAGGACTGCACAAACCTCGTTCCCATGGGTCAGAAGTTGGCTACTGTGGCTACAGGGCGCAGCCAGTTTGGGCAGCACCACAGGGCAGGTGGCCACAGCAGGGGAATGCACAGGCTGCAAAGAAGCAGGGGAAGAAGACACAGAAGGTAAAATTTCCCATGTTCTTGTGCAGTCGGTGCGGTAGGCCTAATCATATGTCCAGTGTCTGCAAGGCGACTGTTCATGTTAATGGCCAGGCTTTAACGAGCTCGGGAAACGTGAAGCCGAGCGCGCGGGGGGGACGCGCCGAGACAGAAGCCTCTCCCCAGACCCCGGAGCCGATGGAGGTCTGCTTTGCGGGCTTGCAGCCAGCACCCGCGGATCCGCAGGCGTGGATGTCTGCACCGCAGCAACAGTCGTTGTAGAATCTGGTAAGATACACAAGGTTCCCCTGGATGCCTTTGGTCCCCTGGGTGGGGGCATGAGTGCTCTCCTGATGGGGATGTCTAGTGCCACTCTCCAGGGCATCATTGTGCACCTGGGGCTCATTGATGCAGATTTCACGGGGCAGATTTGCACCATGGTCTCCACAGCCACCCCCCCATTACGATCCCAAAAGGGACGCGACTTGCTCAACTTGTGCCCTTTAAGTCCTCTGTTTGCAGGACGTCTGACCGGTCGCGTGGAGCTGGCGGCTTTGGATCCACTGGGCCGCCCCAAGTTCACTGGACTGCTGTCCTGACCAGGGACCGTCCCGAGATGCTGTGCACCATGTCCATCCCTGGTGTGACACCGTCGGAGATCCGCCTCCGCGGGCTTCTTGACAGTGGTGCTGATGTCACGGTTCTCTGCCTCGACACCTCTCCCCCGGAGTGGCCCCTGAATCCGGTGGAGGCGTCGGTCACAGGACTGGGAGGGACGGCGCGGTGCTACGTGAGCCAGCGGCCTGTGCTGGTTGTGAACCCGGAGGGACAACAGGCCTGGATTAGGCCTCATGTTACTTCTACTCCTGCCAATCTCTGGGGGAGGGATGTTTTGTCCGCCTGGGGGGTGCCTATCGGGACGGATTTTTGATGGGGGCCACTGCAATGAAGGGCGCGGAGTGTCCTAGGCCTCCTATACGATGGCTGGTGGACAAGCCTGTTTGGGAAAACCAGTGGCCCCTCCCTGACGAAAAATTGGTCGCCCTTCGAAATTTGCTACAGGAGCAGTTGTACCAGGGTCATCTGGAACCTTCGACCAGCCCCTGGAACACTCCTGTCTTCTACATCAGAAAGAAATATGGGAAATGGAGGTTGTTGTAAGACCTCCGAAAGGTCAATGCTGTGATGGAAGGTATGGGAACATTGCAGGCGGGCATGCCATTGCCTACCATGCTTCCCGCAGACTGGCCGGTCATCGTTGTGGATCTGAAGGATTGTTTCTTTACAATTCCTTTGCATCCCAATGACAGGCCGAAATTTGCCTTCTCGGTGCCAGTGATTAACAATGCTGAGCCCACACAGAGATATCAATGGAGGACTTTGCCCCAGGGCATGCGAAATTCTCTGGCCATATGCCAATGGTATGTGGCCCATGCCTTGTCTGGAGTTCACAAGCAGTTTCCTGATGCACGTCTGTATCATTATATGGACGACATTTTGGTGGCTGCGTCCACTCAAGATGAGCTGCTGAGGATTCAGCCTCAGTTGCTCGATGCTCTGCATACTCATGGACTGTAGGTGGCTCCAGAAAAGGTTCAACAACAACCGCCTTGGAAGTATTTGGGGGTCAAAATCCTGGAGCGGACAATCTGCCATCAGGAGGTGCAATTTGTGCAATCTGTGAAGACACTGAACGATGCTCAGAAATTGGTGGGTGTCATCATTTGGTTATGTCCGTACCTGGGACTAACCGACGCACAGCTGTCTCCACTGTATGATTTGTTGAAAGGAGACTCTGACCTAAGGTCACCTCGCACATTGACCCCTGAGGCGCGTGAGGCGCTGCAGGTGGTTCAGCGAGCTCTTTCAGCTTGCCAAGTTTATCACATTGATCCCTCCGTTGATGTCACTGTGTTCATCACCACTCCAGATTCTCATCCCACAGGCATCATTGGCCAATGGAGTGACAAATGGCCCAACGCTTTGCACATGTTGGAATGGGTTTTCCTGCCCCATCAGCCGCAGAAGACGGCAACTGCATTGTTTGAGCTGATTGCTCGCTTGATAATCAAATGCCGACAACGGTGTTTTCAATTGATGGGTGCGGATCCCGCAAAGATCATACTCCCAGTACCCCGGGAAGATTTTGACTGGAGCTTTGCAAACAGTGTGTCCCTGCAGAGCGCTCTGGAAAATTTTTCAGGGCAGATCACTTATCATCTGCCCAGCCATAGGCTATTACACGTGGTAAAGTCCACACAGATCTCTTTTTGGCCCAAAAATAGTCAGGAACCCGTGCAAGGACCCACCGTCTTCACTGACGGTTCAGGGAAAACAGGAAAGGCCATTGTTACCTGGAGGGATGGATCTCAGTGGCAGGTTCTGGAAGGCCATGAGGATGGGTCAGCCCAATTGGTTTAATTGAGGGCTGCTGTCATGGCGTTTGAGAAATTTTCCCAGGAGCCTTTCAACTTGGTCACGGATTCCGCCAATGTGGCCGTCATCGCACAGCGTTTGGGTCATTCGGTATTGAAGGAGGTCAGTAATCCTGCCTTGTTTCAGTTACTGAAGACCTTGTGGTGCGCCATTCAGGCTCGGGTTCATCCGTTCTATGTTCTGCATGTGAGGAGTCACACCAATTTGCCAGGATTTATAGTGGAAGGTAACGCGAGGGCTGACATATTACAGCGGTTTTCTGAGGTCCCATGATGAGGGAAGAGACGACAACGTTGACTCCATGTATCAGAAGGCTTTGATTTATTATGATACGATATATAAGATATAGAAACTATACTAAAAGAATAAAGAGAAGGATTTCACTACGAAGGCTAAGCTAAGAATAGAATAGGAATGTGTAAACTGAAGTCTTCTCAGCCCGAGACGGGCCGAACAGGTGAATTGTGATAGGCTCTTAATTTGAAACAGTCTGACGGGGCCAATCACAGATTTTCCCGTGGCATTCCACAGCCAGCAGATAAGAATTGTTTAGTGGGTCCGCTCTTCTCACTCTCAGGAAAGGAAAAATCTAAGTAAGGATTTTTCATTAAATATGTTGGCAACATCTCACCCTTTAATTTAGTAAATTAAAAAGAAAATGCAATCAAAAGATCACCCAAATGCTGGTGTGGAACCATCAGGGAAAACCCCTCACCTGCAGAACACCAAATCATCATCACATACATCACCAAAACAATCTTAAAATAGAACAAAATGCAAAAACAGTCCAAGGAAAGTTCATTGCTTCAAGTCCAAACAGCTGAGTTTTAGGAAAAAGTCCAAACTGAAGATGTTCTTCTTTGACAGTGCAGAAAAGTTCAAGTCCAAACAGCTGAGTTTCAGGAAAAGGTCCAAACTGAAGATGTTCTTCTTTGACAGTGCTGAAAAGTCCCTTTTGGTCCTGAAACAGGCTTGCAAAATTTCCTGAGCTGCCAGCTCTTTCAACTCTTTTTATTTAATTTAATTTTTTTTTTTTTTTTTTTTTTGAAAGAGCAGTAGCAGACAATGGCCCACTGAGGCCCCAAACAGGCTGGTCTACCAGCCACCATTTGCGGGGGGCCCTGCACCCCGTGGAGGGAACAGAGACCCCAGACCCGGCTTACAGAAAGGTGGGCCAGGTCCCGACGGGGGGAACAACGCCCCCAAACCCAACAGGCGCTGGCCGGGAGGCCCAGGCCCAGGGAACCGAGCCAAACGGCCCAAACCCGGCCCGCGGAGCGGGCTCTGTGTTCTCTCAATCCGGCACACAGCTGCCGATCTCTGGGCAGCATGAGCGACCGAATGCTTCAGCCCCGCTGAACCAGTACAGACCAGCAGCTGGGGAAGAAAAGCTTTCCAAGGGAACAACACCCCAGATGTGGGGGTGCTTCGTCCCCACAGCAGATGAGCGATGCTCACTTTGCACTGTGTCTCCTGCCTCTGCATCTCAAATGCAAAAGATGTTCCCACTTTCTGCCCCTCGGTACCACCCCCACCCCCTGTGGGCTGGGGACCGGAGACAGAAGGCTCAGGAACCCCCTCCCCCACGCCGCAAGGGCGCGCAGGGGGAGTCAGGCATTCCAACCCCCAGCGGGAAACCCCGAACCAGACTCGGGTCAGCCCGGAAAAACACCGAGTCTGAAAGCAAGCAGACGGCCCGAGCTTGCGCTCAGCTGCCTAGCCACACCCCCCCCACGGAGGGGCAAGCCTGAGTCCCCTTCCCCCGTCCCAGCTCCCTCGCAGGGCAGCCTCGGTACAGCCCGAAAAGCTCGGGGGAGGGTCCCGGCTGATCGCGGGCGCCGCGGCGGCCGCTGCGGTCGGGTCCGATGACGGTTCCGCTGGGAGACTCTCAAGCCCAGCCCCCTCCACCGGCGCGGCAGGCGAGGGACCGACCCCCGCAGGAGAGGCTGCAGGTCCCGACTCTGGGACGGGCTGCCGTCGATCGTCGCTGCTGTTGAGTGTGTCGCCCAGCAACGCGGGCGAAGCCGCGGAGGGCGGTGCTTTCGTCCCGGAACTGCTGACAAGCTCTGTTGGAGGCGATGGATCCACCCCCGCTGGAGGCTGGCCCACGGGAGGAGCTGCAGGGACCGGCCCCTCCTCTGGGGCGGGCAGGGGCGGGGCCCTTGGCCCCGGTTCAGGTGACAGAGCCAACCCACCTCCCCCCTGAGGGGGAGGAGGCAGGTCCGCCGGCTCCTGGTCCAAGGTCGCAGAAAAAAACTTCTCTTCTGCCGCGGGCAAAGCGTCGCCCCCCCACCCCGATTCGGGGGGGCTGGAGATTTCCAGGCAGCGGATTCGGACAGGCTTGCCTTTTTCCAGCTTCAGGGAGAAGGGAGACAAGCCCCGTGCATTTGCAATCCACTGATATGATAAAGCTTTCCGTTTCAAAACTGGGAAGAGAGTTCTGAAAGGCTGGTAGATCGAAGGAAAACCGAATCCCCAGTAGAAAAGATCTCTGATAATGAATTCCATGCATTCCCAAACATATGAGTCAAAGGCATACAGCACATCAGAGAAAAAACCATGGTGTTTTGCCCACCGGAAAAACTCATAGAAATGTGTCATTAGCATAGGAATGCTGTCCTCATCACCCCATTTTCGCCAGAGGTCAATAATTTTCTCCTCTGAGGGAGAGAATGGAACCTCCGTCTCCGTAGGCACCCTCTGCCATTACCGAATCTGCCTCACACGAAGGGCAGCATTTTCAGGAAAGGCAGTGTAAACAGTACCTTGCGACAGTGTGCTCTGGGCTTCAGCAGGCTGCTCTGTGCCGCGAAGACACCTGGACATCTTGTCTCGGAGACTTTCCAAAAGGTTCTCTCTGTGGCCAGCCTCGGCTGTGAACTCTGTCCAATTTCAGGATCTTCAGTTCTTCAGCTCCTGGCTAGAAGCCACTCCTGTGGTCCCTTTATTCACTCGGGGTCACCATTTATTACAGCGGGTTTTCTGAGGTCCCATGATGAGGGAAGAGACGACAACGTTGACTCCATGTATCAGAAGGCTTTGATTTATTATGATACGATATATAAGATATAGAAACTATACTAAAAGAATAAAGAGAAGGATTTCACTACGAAGGCTAAGCTAAGAATAGAATAGGAATGTGTAAACTGAAGTCTTCTCAGCCCGAGACGGGCCGAACAGGTGAATTGTGATAGGCTCTTAATTTGAAACAGTCTGACGGGGCCAATCACAGATTTTCCCGTGGCATTCCACAGCAGCAGATAAGAATTGTTTAGTTTGTTCCGACTCTTCTCAGCTCTCAGGAAAGGAAAAATCCTAAGTAAAGGATTTTTCATAAAATATGTTGGCAACACTGACAAGTTAGCTAACCCAGCGTGGGTGGCGCCTCAGCCTGATACACACGCGCAGGCCAAGGCATCACATGGGTTTTTCCACCAAAACGCACATACCCTGCAAAAGCAGTTTCAGCTGACGCCAACTGAGGCTCGTGACATTGTTGAGTCATGTGATGACTGCCACGCACTTGCTCCGCCTTTGCCGGCAGGGGTAAACCCCAGAGGCCTTCAGGCCTTGGAGCTTTGGCAGACCAATGTCACCCAGATTGCCGAGTTTGGCCGGCTCAAGTATGTGCATGTCACGGTGGACACGTTCTCCTCTGCCATGTGGGCTTCTGCTCACACTGGGGAGAAAGCCCGTGATGTCATTGCCCACTGGAGGCAGGGCTTTGCTGTTCTGGGCATACCTTCTGCTGTGAAAACCCACAATGGTCCTGCTTACGCATCTCAAAAGGTGCGGCAGTTCCTGCAGTTGTGGGGTGTCTCACACAAGTTTGGTATCCCTCATTCTCCAACCGGTCAAGCTATTGTAGAACGCGCTCATGGTACGCTGAAGCGGGTTCTTCAAAAACAAAAACGGGGAATGCAGGGTGAAACCCCGCAGTCGGTTGGCAAAAGCTTTGTGTACAATCAATCATCTCACTATGCTGCAGAACTCAAATAACACTGTCATTTCGAATCACCATCTCTCATTGCAGGCTGCGGATGAGGCACTTCAGCCTCGAGCGAAGGTTCGGGTGCGGAATTTAGTCACCAAACAGTGGGAAGGTCCCTATGACCTTATCGCTTCGGGGCACGGGTATGCTTGTGTATCCACAGATACTGGGGTACGCTGGGTACCATCGAAGTGTGTTCGCCCTGACCTGCGACGGCAAAGACAGAACCCGTCCGACGGGCAACATGGAAACCGTGACCAACCTGAAAGGCATCAAGTGGGTGAATCATCGGGTGATGACTCAGATGCAGACGACACGGGTGATCACTCCAATGATTCCTCCACAAATGGACACTAAATATTGTTCATACTTCCCTTTGCATATTATTCACCTCCTTTTTTCCCTTTTTTCTTTTTAAACGGAAAAGGGTGAGATGTCGCCCTGATTTTCTAATATTTTCTAAGCCTTCTGATGTTTACCTCCTTGTGGAGAACTTTCTCACACACTTTCTGTAGATAACACATTGTTTTGCATTCCTTTATGGAGGAGGAGAAACCTGATGGACTGGTAGTTTGTCCAGTGGCCTTGGAGAGGTGGCATTGTCACCCTCCAATCCACTGTCACTTTTGGAAAACTATAAATATTGGAGTCAGAAAATAAACTTCCTCTTTTGCTCTTCACCTCAGAGCAAAGGTGTGCATCTGATTTTTTCGTGTCTGGTAGCGACAGGCCTGGTCTTCCTCTGGGAATCCAATGGAAAAGAAAGCTGCTCCTCTGGGAATCCAGTGAGAAAAGACTGCCTGTGGTGTTTCAAATCTCCGATTATATCCAGGTAGGAATGCTTGGCTCCTCTCCCTGGGCAGAGCATCTCACAATGGGGTGATTAATTTTATCAGTCATGCAATGACACTCAATGGCCCATTAACAGAAGATATTTCCTGGAGGGAGCATTGGTTGTGGAAGAGATAAAGAAAACTGCTCCACCTGGTTTTAACAGGTGGCCCAGTTAACAGAAGATAACTCCCCCGCCTGGTTCTAACAGATGGCAATAGTATACACACCCTCAGCCACATCTTGCATTTGCAACCTAAGATAGTCTCCCATAACATCCATAAATTAGATGAATGGCCAGTGAGGTAGATAAAGAACTGGCTTAATGGCAGAGCTCAGAGGGTCGTGACCAGCAGAGTAGAACCCAGTTGGAGGCCTGTAGTCAGTGGCGTTCCCCGTGGATCAATACTGGGTCCAGTCTTATTCAATTTGTTTATCAAGAACCTGGACAAAGTGATAGAATATACCCTCTGCAAGTTTGCTGCTAATTCAAAATGGAGAGGAGTGGCTGATACACCTGAAGGCTGTGCTGCCATTCATCAAGACCTTGATAGGCTGGAGAGTTGGATGGAGACAAACCTAGTGAGGTTTAACAAGGACAAGTGTAGGGTCCTGCATCTGAAGAGGAATAATCTCAATTACCAGTATAGGTTGGGTGCTGACCTACTGGAGATCAGCTCTGTGGAGAAGGATGGGGGAGTCTTGGTGGATGACAAATTGACCATGAGCCAGCAGTGTGCCCTTGTGGCCAGAAGGGAAAATGGTATCATGGGGTGCATTGGGAAGAGTGTGGCCAGCAGGGTGAGGGAGGTGATCCTGCCCCTCTATTGAGCCCTAGTGAGGTCACACCTGGAGTACTGTGTCCAGTTCTGGGTTCCTCAGTACAAGAAAGACAAGGAACTACTGGAGAGGGTCCAGCAGAGGCCACAAAGATGATGAGGGGTCTGGAGCATCATTCTTAGGAGAGACTGAAGGACTGGGCCAGTTTAGTCTAGAGAAGACTGAGAGGGCATCTCATCAATACATATAAATATCTCAAAGGCAGGTGCCAATAGGATTGTGCCAAACTCATTTCTGTGGTTCCCAGTGACAGGACAAGGAGCAATGGCCATAAACTAAGACAAAAGGAATTCTACCTCAACATGAGGAAGAACTTCTTTCCATTGAGAGTGGCAGAGCACTGGAACAGGCTGCCCAGGGAGGTCATGGAGTCTCCCTCTCTCAAGACATTCAAAATCCACCCGGATGCATTCCTGTGTAACTTGCTCTAGGTGACCCTGCCTTAGCAGAGGGGGGTTGGGTGGGATGATCTCCAGAGGTCCCTTTCAACCCTAATTATTCTGTGGTTTTTTTCTTTGTTGATATTATTTTTTTTTCAAAATGGTGCTACAGTGTAACTGATATGTCTGTAGAATTTCAGCTCTGTTCATAAAACTGAAGCAAATAAAAAACCCAGCCACTGCTATAAATATTATTTGATGTTTTAAATGTACTTGGCATCTTACTTAATTTTTCAGTGTTATATGCTTTACCTGTGTTGACTCTATTGAGTAAAATGCAGCAAATTAACTTATTCTTCTCCATCAGCAACACAATAATGACAAATGATATTTCTAAAGATGATACAAGAGCAGCTCAAATAATTGAACATGTACAGGTATTTTTATGTTCATACTTGAATAGTGAAAAGAACCCAAAAGTTACTTGGCTAATTAAGTTTTCGGTTCTTACATCATTACGGCCACAGGGTTAACCATATAATAAAGGAAGGTGAAGGACAGGTAATTCTTCAGATTCAGATTTCTATACTGCATGGACTTCTCCAGCTATTCTAAAGATACATTCCTACTTCAATTTCTAGGTCAGTGTGGCTGAAAAATCAATACTATGTATAGCCTTTAAAGCACTGATGTTATAACTAACATGAAAATACAGAACCTTCGAAGAGCAGCAACAACTAGTATCATATTATCCAGTGAGGAAACCTCTCCATATTTCTAGCTGTGATTATGACAAATAAAAATCATCTTTAGCCTCATGTAAGAAGTCTGAGCTTTTGGCATAATATTTCTAATTTTAAAAAATCCATTAACATTCAATTATTTAAAAAACATATCCTGTGCACAAAATTTTAATTACGCTATGGAATAAATCTATTGAAAACTCTCATTCTTAGCATGTCCAAGGACAGAGAAAACACTTGAAAAAGTAGAAATAATAAAATAAAAAAATTTGCTGCCACATTTGCAGAGCATAAGTTCTTTCTTAAAATAATTACCATAGGCTTGGGAACACAGAATAGAAAATCACATTCTTTATTATGTCTCAAAAAATCTCAACCTTAAACACAGAGGAACAGGCAACTCCTCCATGGTGTTGGGCTTTTTGGTTTGAGTTGGTTTTTTTAAACTGTGAATAAAGAACTATACAGTCTTGTTTTTCATAGCTGCATGATAATTTGCATAGCTTCACAGTAACTGAAAAACTAAGAATCATTAAATGTAGAAAAGTTATGGTACTTTGAACATCATTAATAAAATAAAATCAAACTTGATGCTTAACATGTTAAACTATTTCTCTCTTCTACACACTTACCCAAGTTGCGTGTAATTGCTCACTGATTTGGCTAGTTTTGTCATTGATCTTGAATATGCCTCCTCTATTGCAGCCCTGTCAAAGAAAGCAATAAAAAACATAACTGAAATTTTGGAGATATTTAAAGAAAAATGAATAGGCACTCTAAAGATGCAAAGCATAGGAATTTTTACTTCAGCTGAAAATTACTCCACTCAACAACTATATGCAAAACCACAGAAGTATGTTTAAAAAAAATAATCTAAGAACACTGATAGAAGTTTGCAGGGAACAGAAACAAATAAAACCTAAGGGCTTCTGCGGGCTTTCACAACCAACAAGAAAACTAAACTCCAAATAAACTACTCCCTTTCCCCCACCCCCTCAGACAATGAAGAGACAACAGGGAGAGATTATAAGTTAAAATAACAACTTGCTAAAATCACAAATAACAATGGCATCAATATAAAAAAATACATAAAATGAGGGTGCCTTACCGACAAAAAGGAATTTACCACCAGGAACAAAGAAAAACACTTCCCATGATACTTAAATAGGCCAGGGAGAAACTTTCTAACACAGTTTTGAGTATTAGAAGGCAGGCATTCATTATTGCAGTGCTGGTTACTCGGAGGATCCTCCCCCTAATTAAGTGCTCCAAGCATCAGGTAAACAGAGTTTTTATTATGCACACTGATTACATATTCATTAGCTATCCCCACTTTCTTGCTTTATATGTATTACTTTATTTTACATTGTCATACCTCTTAGTCCTTATATGGTTCTTTGGAGTCTGTCTTCAATGTCTGGTATCCTTTTTAGGTGGCTGTTCCTCAACCCCTGCTTTTGAATAAGTGCAATATTGTTGTTTTGCATAACTTCTGTTTGCCTAAGTTACATCCTTTATCTATTTCTCCAAAGCTATGCTGTTCTGTTCTACTGTCCTTATCACCCAAAGACAGCACCTGACATAATCGCCAAACAAAGGAAAAATGGCAACCAATCCCATCATGGTGGCAGCTGCAGTGTTGGTTTGTGGCTGTGGCTACAGTTTGGCTCCACTCAGCTCAGCTGGGCTTCATTGTGGCTTGGGCTTCACACAGCTCAGCTGGGCTCCACTATGTGCCGCTACCACTCTTTTTTTTCTCAAAGTGGCATCTTGGGCTCACCATCACTGTCCTCCAGCAGCAAACCACAAAAGCCATAGATCAGAGGAATGGGAAAGGGACTGCCAGTGGCAAAGAGGGGCTAGGTCTGCTGGGCTGTCCCAAATACCTTCTCCCTGGAGAGAACCAGGCAAGATGGCCCTTTTCCAGCATCTGGCCTTCAGCCTTTCCTGATGAAACCACACCTCCCAGCAGTGACGTAGGTAGTATCAAATATTAAACACCAAAGCTCCATCCCCTAGCTTTGAAACCATAACATTATCCACTGCTTATTCTATACCATCTACATCATGCCCATATTTACACCTTTCAACTATATATATATATACACACATATAATTAGGCACAGGCACAGGTATGATTTCAGTAGTCACTGATCATCCCCCCAAGATGTTTGTAGAGTTCATTTAGTCCATGCATGGTATAACTGGAGCAGTCCACATTCATTGTCTATGATATTTACAACATGCAGTGGCAGAGTCATACAGAAACCAGAATTACATATGTAATTCAATATTATAGGCTGTTCTCATACAAAGTCAAATCACCCTGAGGTATACAATGTTTCACTGTCCCTCTGCATTACCCACTAAATGCATCCAGGTCCTTGAGCAAAAACAATCCCATAGATGTGTTTGCCTTTGCTTGAGGCAGGACTAATCCAAACTGTATTTCCTAACACATTCCTCATATGCACCACAGGGATGTTATCTCCTTCTATGGTATGTAAGGGTTCTATTTGAGACGGGTCAGCTTGATTGGTAGAGCCTCCAGTGTAAACTATCCAGGTGGCCTTTGCTAAATGTAAATCCTAGTGTTTGAAGGTCCCACCACCCATTGCTTTCAATGTGGTTTTTAGCAGTCCATTACATTGTCCAATTTTTTCAGAGGCTGGTACATGGTACGGAATGTGATGCATCCACTCAGCGCCATGTTCTTTGGTCCAGGTGTCTATGAGGCTATTTTTGAAATGAGTCCCACTGTCAGACTCAATTCTTGCAGGGCTGCCATGTCACCACAGGACTTGCTTTTCAGGGTCCAGGATGGTGTTCTGGGAAGTGGTGTGAGGCACAGGGTATGTCTCCAGCCATCCAGTGGTTGTTTCCACCACTGTCAGAATAGACCACTTGCCTTGGCAGGTTAGCAGGAGTGTGATGCAATCAGTCTGCAAGGCCTTCCTATATTTTGACCATCATCCACCATACCACAGGGGCGTTACCTGCTCAGCCTCCTTGATTGCAGCACATGTTTCGCAGTTATGGATAACCTGGGAGATAGTGTCCATGGTTAAGTCCACCCCTCAAAAATGAGCCCATCTCTATGTTGCAGCTTTTCTCTGATGACCTGGGGTGTCATGGGCCCATCGAGCCAGAAATGTATCTCCCTTGTGTTGCCAATCAAGATCTACCTGCAATACTTTAATCTTGGCAGCTTTATCTACCTGTCAATTGCTGAGATGTTCTTCAGTAGCCCAGCATTTAGGTATGTATGCAACTACATGACATATTTTCACAGTTAACTTCTCTACCTGGGCAGTGAGGTCTTGCCAGAATTCAGCTGTTCAGACAGGTTTCCCTCTATGCTGCCAATTGGTCTTTTTCCATTCTTCCAGCCACCCCAAAAGAACATTTGCTACCATCCAGGAATCGGCGTAGAGTGTTAGCCATTTCTCTCTTTCAGCGATATCTAAAAACAGCTGGATGTCTATCTGCTCTGCAACTTTACTTGATCCAACTTGTCCCTCAATAGCTTCTATGAGTCATCGTGTGGGACTCCATATGGCAGCTTTCCTTTTTCGAAGTATCCTTACAATATATAGCAGGAACTATCAGTGAAGAGAGTATATAGCTTTTCATTTTTTGGTAGCTGGTTATATGGTGGGGCCTTCTATGCACGTGTCACCTGCTCCTCTTTCTCTTCTGATATGAGTCCAAAATTTTCACCTTCACGCCAGTTCATGATGATGTCCAAGATCCCTGAGTGCTTGGGATTTCCCATCTGAGCTCAATGAGTAATGAGAGTGATCCACTTGCTCCATGTGGCATTAGTGGAATGATGTGGAAGGGACCTTTCCTTTGAACATCCAGCCCAGCACTGGCAGTGAAGGTGCCAGGAGGAGCTGTGCTTTAGTGCCAATCACTTCTGAGGCAGCTTGAACTCCTTCATAAGCTTTTGGGATCTCCTTTTCAGTTGGGGTGTAGCAGGCCTCAGATCCTTTGTATCCTGGACTCTAGAACCCCAGGGCTCATCCTCAAGTTTTCCCAGGTACTCTTTGCCAGAGGCTCCAGGAAGGACCATTCTCCCTTGATGTGGTGTAGAGTACATTTTTCACATCTTGTTCTGTCCTGACTGGCCCAAAGACTGCTGCATGAACAATCTCCTGTTTAATTTGTTCAAAATCTTGTTGTTATTCAGGGTCCAACTTGAAATCATTCTTCTTTCATGTCATATTGTCCTGGTTTGAAGGACAGCTGTCTGCCTAGGAAGGCGGGAACCTCCCTTAGAATAGGAAATGTGACCCCCTTCCCTCCAAATTATTATAACTTTGAAATTATGGGGCTTTCAGGCAAAGATATGGGAAAAGGAATAACAGTTCTTTACTAGTATGTATATGTATAACAAGGCAAAAAAACAACAACAATGGCAGCAACAACAAATAAAAGGAAAAAAATTAGAAAACCCAATAAACAGTCTCTTCCCTGCTCTTTAAGCAATTTCCCTTTTAGTGTAGTTATGGTCAGAGCCAGCAGGGGTGCTGGCAGGCTCCTGGGTGGCAGGGCAGGTGCAATGATTCCCCCACGTCCGCAGGGGGCGCTCCGGTGTGAGCTTGGTGAGCACACAGTATATAGCAGCTTTACTGAGACAGGAAAGAATGGGAAAAAAACTTGCTTTACAAACCCCCAGGGGAAGTCAATCCCAGTGCCCCAGCAGGACCCTCAGAAGCAGCAAGCTGGAATGGCAGGAATGAGCAAAATCCCAGGGTGCCAGATGAGATGTATCAGAAACTCTGCAGCTGTAGCTGGAACCATGGGACATCCCAGCAGGCAGGGGGTGAAGGGCTACAGCATAGCAGAAAAACTGAAGCAATGGTTAAAGAAATGGCAGGGGGCTGGGTGTTATGAACAAGAAAAGGGTTACCCAATTTTTTTTCCAAAAGTAGAATTACAAGTTTAACCAGTTCTGTCGAGGAGTGCTTTTGTTAGCTGCTTGTCGAATCACCTGTTAAGTATTGGGTTGTTAGCCATCTATAGTTGAGAATTCACTCTATTGTATCAGCATCACCCTGCTTGTGGCCAGGTGGGAGGATGGCATCCCCCCAGACGATGGAGGGGAGGGAACCAGGAGTTGATATGCAGATAAGTTTAAAGCCAAAATGCAATGGGGCAAGCCCCTATTCCAAACGCAATTAATAAACCCCTAAACCAGCGAGCCAATATGGAATTCAGAGATCAAAGTGGTATCTAGACATCAGGGGTGAGGTGAGAAGCCAGCAGAGACTCTGAAAACCTTAATGGCCCCTCACCAGAACTTGAGAAGATGCTGGTTAGAGCCAGGACCTGAGTCTGCCAACTCAAAATCGGGATCCTGGGGGTGTATACCCCTGCCTGCTCTCATGAGGCTGGACCCCCAGCTCTGTCCCCTGGTGGACAAAGCTGCATTTGCCTCCTCCTCTGAGTCACTCCAGGGAGCTGTGATGGCGAACCCGCGGATCCGTCGGGCCTCCCAGCCTTGAGCTGATCACTTTTAATAAAGGCATCAAAAAGGGAGAAATATCTCCTGCCCTGTTTATTTCACTGGGCAGCGGCAGCCCGGCTCCTGAACACGGCAGAGAGTATCCCTTGTCGGGGGGAAAGGGGCTCATGGATACCGGGGTTTTCCCCTGAGGCACCAGAGCAGATGGTGAAGGGTCCCCCTGTTTGGTGACGTAGGGTGTTAAAGGGCCCAGTGCAACAGCCGCAGAGCTCCATTCAGGGTAGAAGAAAGGCAGCAGGAGACGGAACCCTGCAGTGGTGAGGAATTCTCCTCACAGTGACTGCAGCCTCTCTCCCTTCCAAATGCTGAGAGCACAGGAAGAGAGCTAGGAGCTGCACCCAACCCCTTTTCCCAGCCCAATTCTTGCAGTATCTCTGCCCTTCCCAGAGAAACCCCCAGGTAAAGAGAGGGAATAGCCAGCTGCACCCCTCCCCTGAGCTGTGGCAACTTCTTTTGTCGCTTAAATACCCGGTTGTTATTGTTCCTTAGCAACAAAATGTGAGAAAATTCCCTGAGAGAAAGAAACAGAAGGAAAAATCAGAAACCCCAACAGTTCTTTACTAGAATATAAGTATACCACAAGGCAAACAAACAACAACAGCACCAACAACAAAGAAAACAGAAACCCATTAACAGCTGGCTGTCGACTGTCAAGTACTTTCCCCTTTGGTGTAGTTATGACCACAGATGGCAGAGGCACTGCTGGCTCTTGGCTGCAGGGGGCGCTGTGGCATGAGCTGTTAAACAGCTCATGCGTCCCAGTTAAACAGCTGCTCTTGCAAGTGGAAGCGCACCCACAGTAAGTAGAAGACGTGCAGGACGAAAACTGCAGTGGCAGTGAATCCTCTGGGCAGCAACAGTCTGGAAGCAAAACTGCACCTCTCCACTCCAATCTCGAGAGCGAGAGAGGGAGGAGCTGAACCCAGCCCCCTGACCACCCAGGCAAAATCTAATGGTATCTCTGCACTTCCCAAGAGAAAGCCTTCAAGCTAAGGGGCTGCAGCCAGCTGCAGCCTTCCCCCAACCTTGGCCAATTCTTTGTTGCATAAGTATTGGTTGTTCCCATCTCTTAGGCAACAAATGGGACAAAATTCACTGAGAGAAAAAAAAGAAAAAAAATGAAAAAAATTAACCTCCAACACACATGATAGACAGGGATTACAATCTGACTGTAATCTGGAATATGCATTTCCTTAAAGCCCAATTATGTCCTTTTTGGTCTTTGAAATACCTGCTCCTGAGGTAATCTATGTCAAGGATACATGGAGTCTCTGGACTAGTCACAAGGGGGTGGTTTTGCCTCTGTTTCCTGGTCAGGCTTACTTCAGCTTTCAGTACAGTCAGTTGTTGGGATCCCCCTGTGTGGATGTGGCAGCCTCGTCAGAGAGGGAGAAAAGTAGATAAGTTTTCCCAGAATCGGCCTGAGAGACTTTAGGGAGTTGAAGATAAACAATGATAGCTTATTATTATAAATGACCTGCAGGTGGTGTTTTCCTACTATCTGTTTTCTTGTTTTTCTCAAAGATTGTTTATAAGAAGGGTGTCTCGTTAATTAGCCAATCAGGTGAAATGTATTGCCTAAATGACCAATCAAATCTACCTGGATTGAAACAGCTTATAAAAAGGAGCAGTTCCAAGTATACAGCGTGTTATGCCAACCAGCCTTCTGATGAGTCATTTACTCAATAGCGACACCCCTGTCACCCCAGAAATAGAGAGACATTCTGCCCCTACATGTCTAGATGGCATCAGGGTATATTGTGAGCAAGTGTCAGCTAAAGCCTTGTATTCTCATGTGGTGTGTCTGTGTTGGAGGTTAGGATTTTTTCCTTAATTTTTTATTTTTTCCAGGGAATTTTTCTCCCATTTGTTGCCCAAGAGATGGGAATGACAGGTACTTAAGAGAGGCAAAAGATGTGGCCAAGATGGGGAGGAGGGGCAAAGGGGTGCAGTTTGCTACAGTCTCTTAGCTGGGGGGTTTTCTTTTGGAAAATGCAGAGATACCATGAGACTGGGCTGGGGGGCCAGGGGGCTGGGCTTAGTCCACTCTCACTCTCACTCTCACAGGATCAGAAGGGAGACAGGTGTGGATTTGGTGCCAGACTGCTGCTATCCAAAAGATTCACTGCCACTGTGGAGATTTGTCCTTTATTGCATCTCCTTATCATGGGTGAGCTTCTGCTCACAAGAGGGGTCATTGAACTGGGACCTTTTCTACACCTGATCTCACTGGGAGGGACCTTCACTATCTGCTCAGGTGCCTCAGGGGAAACCCAGGACCCTGTTTGTAGCAGACGCAGGGCCAGCTATGGCTCCGTGGAGGGATGTTTAGAGATAGGTATTTGCTTAGTCATAGGAATTGAACCAGGAGTCCTCACTCTGGTCCTCCAGGCCTGCTTATCTCTCTGTGACCCCATAGGCTAGTTTCCCTAACCCTTACAATTGGTCAGTTTTCAATCCTCCCTAACCCTATAAAAGAGGCTGTCTGGGCCCATTTCTTTAGAAGAGCAGCTTCAAGACCCTTTGTGAGACCCTCAGAATAAGCCATCGTGGAACACTCTTAGCCACCTTCTCCTCTCTCTGTCATCTGCCTTCCCGGAGCCACGGCCAGCCACAGCCCCTACGAGCAAGCTAAGAGCTGAATCCATAAAAGAGCTGATTTTCACTGAGAGCTGAAAATCACTAAGCTTGCTAGGGGCCACGGCTGTGCCGCAGTCTGGCCTAGGGCACCACAGCCTCCAGAGGGCTGAGGTGTCGGGCCTTGAGACTGCTTGCCTGGTGCGCTTACCCTACGGGGAATCAGCTATCCGGCTAAGAAGCTAGCCCCTGTGGCTTCATTATTTTACAACTGACGCATCGAACAGGTGAACGACAAACTCTTCACTGACGGAGCAGCGTTTCTCTCCAAGAAACTGTAACTGCCGTTCTTTTGCGTCTCCCTGCGAAGTTATCCCTCGTTCTAGCGGGATTTCTTAGCAGGGGGGTCGATTCGAACCTCAAATAGTCATCTGGACCAAGTTCCGAAAAGACGGCCCGGCAGACGCCTTCCAGTAGCTTTTTGACCCACGGCTGAAGAAATATGTAAGTTTAAACCAGCCTCTAAGCGCGCTAGAAATTTTTTCGGGGATTTTTTTTTTGGTTTTTTTTCTTTTTTTTCCTCGTTTTAGCTGCTGGAGGGGAATTCATAACATGGGGATGAAAATTTCGAGTTTAAGGCTATCCCATATTGAGAGAGATTTATATTTACTAATCCTAGAAATCTTATCTACTAATAACTTTTCCTTATCACCTGGTAAACTTTCCAAGACTAACCTAAAGAAATTTATAAAATGGATACTTTCTCAGTTTCCTGATACTAACACAGAAATATTTACAAAAGATTCTTTTTGGGATATGATTGGGAAAACAATATATAACTTACAGACTAACCAGGATTTTTCTGTAACGGTGTACATGCCTCTTTTTCATGTTATAACCAAAGCGGGTCGAAAAATCTAAGAAAAAGATCCTTGATTGCGTAACAGAGGCAGAGGCTCTTTTACATGCTAATGAGCCTGATAACCATCAAAATTCTTCTGTGAAAGCTGCCTTACAAACTTCTCCCCAGCACGCGGGATGTGTCTCCCCTTAAAAGGCATGCATACCTTTGGGATCTTCAGGCCCCTTTTTATCCTTCTCCCCAAATACATATGCATACAATTTCACAACAGGTTCATACATATTCATTTTACAGACTTCGCATGACATTTAGCGCTAGTTCTTTTGTCATCAGAAAAAATTCCTAGGCCAAGTTGACCTGTCTCCCCCCTCCCTTATCTCTGTCTTTCACTGAAGCAATTTCTGAGCTCAGACTAAACAGCTAAGATTCCAAGGCTTAACTAAAAGATGTACATTTAACCTAAATCAAAAAGGATTTCTACCCTGGAACCTGGAAAATTTCTACTCTGTCTCATTCCCCCCTTTCCTAGAAAATAAGTAAATTCTTTTACTTAATGCAGACTCCTATGACAATAGGTGTCTCCCAGTGCTTTGCTGTGTACATT